>NW_026856445.1:0-28608 GCF_026571515.1 Ruditapes philippinarum
TAATTGAAAGGAAATTTGATATAAGAAATATGAAAATTGTTTTGGAAATTTGGTGGTTATAGGGAATTTTTAAAAAAGTGCCCCAAGGGAAAAAAGGGGTTAAAGGGAAAAAACCCAGTGGTTGGGGGAAAAAAGGGCCGGGTTTTAAAAGGGAAAAACCCCCCGGGGTGGGGTGAAAAATTAAAAAATTAATAAAAAATTGGGAAAAACAAATAAATTTAAAAGGGGTTTAAAACTGTTTTTTGTTTGTATTTTGTATTATGGGTAATTTAATGTATAAATATAAGTTTTGTTTTTTTTGATTTTTTTTTTAAAAAGGAGATGGGAAAATTTGTGAAAAAAAAGATTGTTGGGGTTTTTTTAAAAGTGTTGTTGTTAGTTAAAACAAAAAATTTAAAAAATTTAAAAAGTTTGAAAAGCCGATTTTTTGTTAGATAAGAAACGACGTAACTTACTGACGATCATTAATGTAATAAACATGAATTGCTGTAAATTCTGTGAAAGAATTTTTTACTTCCTTTTTTCTGCCAAAGAAAAAAGAAAGAAAAAATGAAAGGAACTAGGGGGTATTTAATGTAATTATAATTTCGTTATGTTTAAGGGTCCTGTGGAGGTAAATTTTCGGATCCGTGCGGTTAATGATTGCATCCGTGCGGTTTAATTTACTAAGGATCCTTGAGGTTAATGTTAGGAATGGAAATTCGTGAAGGTAAATGTTCGGATACCTGATTTTTACCATGGTACGGATCTAATGAGGTTAAATTTTCGAATCTCTGTGGTTAATGTCTTCGGATCCGGGAGGTTAATGAAGATCCGGGAGGTTAATTCGGAATAGGAACCTGATTTTAGTGGTCGGATAAGTTAGGTTTTACTTTCCGAATCTGTGAGACTAATGTTCGCTAGCCGATTTTAATGGTTCGGATCCATGAGAATTAATGGTTCGGAATTCCGTGAGGTTAATTTCAAAAATGGAAAATTGAAACAAAGAACTCCTGATCTTTCCCATTAGATATAAGAGTAAAAAGTGAATCGGGTAAACAGTTAGTAGAACTATTAAGTTCGGGAATTTCGAATTAGAGTTAGTTTTCGGGAAAAACAGTTGCTCCACTGTATTTAACATGTTAAGTTCTAGGTCCTTAAAATAAATGTAAATTGCCGAGTCAGTGTCAATGCATAATAATCAAAGATTAGCTGTGAAAAAATGTTTTTAAAAAATGTTGTAAATTAAATTATTTTAATTCTATAAAATCTCGTTTGGTCCCACATGGTGTGTTTCATGATGATTTAAGTAAAAAGGGACGCCAATTTACACATTTTTTTTACATCAAATGGATATATACTGATATAGTCAGTTTTCAAACTTATTTAAGATACTGTCATTTATTTATATCTATGTATATATCATTATAACAAATTGGTCGCATCATTTCAAGAGTTTAGGTTGTTTTTATGTTGCCATAACACCGTTCGTATCGGTCATGATATTTCATCAGAGACAAAGATAACTATTATATGTTATCTATGTCTCTGATTTTATAAATTAACATTCTTATTTTCTGTTGGTTTTTTTTGTTTTTTTTTTTGTTGTTGTTTTTTTTAATGAATTTCATGTTAAGTTTGATCAAAGGCATGAGCAGTATGAGCTCTTACTTGTACATTTGTATTTAATAGACCATTGGGTTGATGTTTCATACACCTATAGTGCCATAACGTAACATTTTATTTTTACGGCAGTTTGAGCGTTCCCGGGTTTTAAGGGAAGAAATAAGAATCTCAAAGTGACATACGGTATTTATTGTATATGTATAGTATACCATATTCATGTTTTCAAAATTCGTCTGGCCAACTAGCAATACTAACCAACCCCACAAAAGGTAAATTGATATTACCTATACACATACTCCTATATGTACATTAAGTTTGTTTTGATTGGTTCCCATGCCGCTGCCAACAAAAACAATGACGAATGACGTATAAGCAAGGTGTTAACTGCTTTCACCTTCATATGTCTGAACAGCTGAACTGCATGATTGTTTTCTAACATTTTTTTTGTTCTTTTTTTATATTTCAGTCTTTATGTGTTGACATTTTTTAAATATTTGTTTGCATAAAAATATTATGTATGTGTGCACGATTTTATATAGCATTATTAAAACTGAATGGAAATAAATATTGATAAAACCAAAACTATTCCTTTGTAATGATTTACCAGTTATAAAAGGCGGTCGAGACCTGATAAGCCGTTAAAATTTTATCAAAAATGTGCTCATTTTGTTATTGGTTAGCTAAATTTTAGTTATGCGCTTGAGATACAAAAATGTAGTTTGTTTCTTGTAGAGAAACTCTCGGAAGATACAGAAGCTCTTACAGTATTCAAAAAAATACTTCATAAGAGCGAGGCCGTGCTTAAACGCACCACCTTGTTTATGTTGTGCAGGGAATTGTCAACGAAATTTATTAAACACAATTAATGGTATCCGATAGATGGTTGGAGTTTGACATGCCCATCAATACTTCCACATAGCTTACAGCCATGGACATTCGTTTAGGTTATTAACAGTTAATAACATTCGTTTCGAACATTCGGTTGTGTGGCAACTAAAGCGAATAACAGTCGTTTAGCTAAAGGTCCTGAACATTCGTTTACCTGATGACTAGAATCATAACTTTGACTAACCGGCACGAACATTTCTTTGGCTGTGGACAGCCATTGATATTCGTTAAACTGCCAGCAATGTGCACTTGTTTAGTTGAAAGCCATGAACATTTGTCTCGCTGATAGCCGTGCACTGTCGTTTCGCTAACGGTCAAGAATATTCGTTTAGCTCATAGCCATTAACATTCGTTTAGCTTACAGTAATGAACATTCGTTTAGCTGACGACTGTAGCTAATCGCCATGAACATGCCTTTGGCTTGCAGTCATAAAATATATAGTAACATAGGTATTAAAGATGTAAATACTTGGTTGCTATTCGCCATTATGCGATAATGGCCCTCGAGTCCATAATTTCCTTCGGGCCTGCGGCCCTCATGCCATTATGCACATCTTCGGGCCATTATCGCATAATGGCGAACATCACCCAAGTATTAACCTCTAATTAACACATGTTTAGCTGAAAGCCATGTACATTTGTCTTACTGATAGTCACACTAATGGTTAAGAACATTCGTTTAGCTAACAGCCATTTACAGTTGTTAAGCTTACAGCCATTAACAGTTGTTTAGCTTACAACCATTAACAGTTGTTTAGCTTACAGCCATTAACAGTTGTTTAGCTTACAGCCATTAACAGTTGTTTAGCTCACAGCCATTAACAGTTGTTTAGCTTACAACCATTAACAGTTGTTTAGCTTACAGCCATTAACAGTCGTTTAGCTTACAGCCATTTAACAGTCGTTAAGCTTACAGCCATGAACATTCGTTTTAACAGACGGCCATGAACATTCCTTTGGCTGACAGTCTTCAATATTTTTTGAGCCGACAGTTATTAATATTTAATAGTCATTTACACAAAGTCTTGTTCAGCTGACGGTCATGGACATTCGTTGAGATGATGGCCATGAATATTCGTATTGCTGATAGCCATAAACTGTCGTTTCACTAATGCTCAAGAGCATTCGTTTAGCGTACACTCGTTTAGCTGATAGCCATTAACATTTGTTCGTAAAGTCGCTTTACTGAAAGCTATGCATATTCGTTTCGCTCGAAGCAATGCAAATTCGTTTATTTAATTAACTGACAGCAATGAATATTTGTTTTACTGTCGGCCATGAGCATTCGTTTGTATGACGGCCATGAACATTAATTTATTCTTTTCGCAGACAGTCATGGACTTTCATTTCACATGCGGCGATTTTATTTATTTTCTTGACTAATTATCTAACTACAAATGTTTCGGTTTTATTTATCAACGTTTGATGGTGATATTCATGTTACACTACAGAAAGGTATTTCCCCTTGAAAATCAGTTATATTTTCCTGTTTGAAAAGTCCGATTGTTTTAAACAACGACAATGTCGAAATATTCTTACAAGAAATATTATTTGAATTGAAAATGAATACCGCATTTCCTGTGGTATGTAATGTGTAATTTCAAATTTCAAGTACATGTAGTAGCTAAATTATTTGTTCGCACACACTGATTAATAATATAGTTTTTTTATCATTAAAAAGTAGTCAAATTCCTTCCGCTCTAAGTTCTAACTTTGAAGCACTAAATAATAAGGTCATAGATAAAATTTCTGAATACAATTTGTTGTATATACTAGTAGTTAAAGGTCTCTATTGCAAATTGTCATAAAAATCAATCATTTTGGCGATCTGAAAGTCATTCTTGTATCCTATGCATATGTTAATTTTATTCATCGTTGCTAGTGTCGTTAAGTCGAGACAATCGTAACATTTCGGTCCTTTCCGTCAGTCTTGAATAATAGCCGAGGATGTTCCGATTTTCTTTCGGATCAACCTCTTTTTTTGTCCAAATTGATACCTGGGTTATATAGTTTTCGCAATTAAATATGTTTGAATAAAATCAAGGGAATTATGTTTAAGAAATTAATGTGGCACGTTCATTTTCATCGACGATTTTTCATTTAGAAAACAACGTACACTTGTTTACCGACCCCCTACAGGCCTGCTGGATAACTTCCTTCACGTGGATTAATTCAAAATCCTTTGCAAGATTCGAACCTTGTTTTCTACGAGTGAACGCTCAAACTCTTATGTTTCCTATGAATGCGTCTTTTTTTACTTCCGGTTTATCTTCTTAACTACATTTCGTTTGGAAATATCGGCAACGTCCCCTGAAAAATTCGTTTTCATCAGTAAGACAATCGTTAGTGGGGATCGATCTTGCGACCCCTGGATTGCTAGACCAGCCAATTACCACTTGATCAAAATCTACAAATTACCATTCAGCACACCTGGCCGATACTCCTAAATTCTTGAAATGAATTTTAACTGGGACTGTTAGTTGTTATATATGTTCGGAGGTTGTGCATGAATATAACAATTTCCCCGTTCCAGAGTCTACGTTGGTTCTTTAGCATGCCTTGTGTATGGAACCAACACATGGGACTTCGGCTCTCATCTGAAAGACCATATTAGTGGTGTAAGTTGGGGATTGAACCTGCAACCGCCTAACGCATTACCACTGGGCCACATATTATTGAGGCTAACCATGAAGAACCGCGGGCGTTACAACCGACATTCAAATTTAGCCACAAAGTTGCTTTATCAGTTTGATTACATTTGTAAACATTTCTTGATACGAGAGAGTGGTATGATTTGCTATGTCCGTATTTTTATCATCATTCAACAAATAGTGTCTACCTTAGATAACTCCAAGGATATTGAAACATTTAACATACATTTAGTGTCATTCATAATCATGAGGATTTATACGACGCAAAAACGTTGGACAAAATGTTTATGTGTTTGTTTTCTGTTGTACATTTTTATATATTTAATATATTTTGCCAATCGTTCTGAAATGGGGTCATACTCGTATATGACGTACTTTGATGAGGAATTGAATAAAAAATCAGAAAAACAAAAGCTTATTCTTATATGGACACCGTTTTTAGCAGACGATATCAAAGAAAGTTTCGAAAAGTGTCAACGGGGGTGTTTTAAAAATTGCATTTTTACAACAAACAAGAGTAAAATAGAACATGCCGATGCTGTGATATTTAATAATTTTAATTTGTTCCAGAAATGGAAAATAGGCACAAAAGCCATGATACCGTTGCCAAAATACCGACGCGCTGATCAAGTATGGGTACTTTTTAACATGGAACCCCCTGGTAATATGTACTGGGATTTGAACTCTTTAAACGGGATATTCAACTGGACCGCTTGGTACAGAAAAGATGCGAGTCTTTGGCTGTCATATGGTTCAAGGCTTAAGTTAAATACCTCGGTCTCGGAAAGACATACCGCTTCCAGACAACTCAGTATAAGGAATTTCTATAAAGAAAAAACAAAGGATTTTATTGGAATGATTTCAAACTGCAGAGATCAAGCGCAGAGATTTAAGCTTGTTTATAAATTGCAAAAATATTTAAATATTGACATGTTTGGACGATGTTACGAGAAGACTTGTGAAAGTGGTATGAAAATTGAAAACAAAAGTTGTGAGAATATCCTAAAGCAATATAAATTTTACCTTGCCTTTGAGAACTCGCACTGTAAAGACTATGTAACAGAAAAATACTGGAACGCTTTAAAGCGAGATCAAATTCCTATCGTTAATTGGAAAAATATCGATGAAGACATTGTCATACCAAAGTCCTATATCAATGTTTATGATTTTAATGACGTCAAAAGTTTCGTCACATATGTAAAAGCGGTAAGCTCAAATGAGACGTTGTATAACAGTTATTTTCAGTGGAAATTAAAGTATAAAGACAAAGGGTCATGTATTTCTTGTGAGTTGTGTCAGAAGTTACATCGTAACAGCTATCAGAGGCAGGTGTATTCCGACCTTGCTGGGTGGATCAGTGATGACTTTTGTCCGAAACTTACGGTAAATATCCGACTTCTGCTCACTTATTTCAATATTCATATGTGTTATTACAGTCTTAAATTCAATCTTGTCCGGACTTATTTAAAAGCTAGATTGTTTTGTTTTTTCAACAGGATCAATTAAACACTGGCCGATACAAGTCGTTCATGTATTACTGTATTAAATTTTCTTTTTCTATGGCTCACTGCATTTCTCATATGTAATTATGGTGATAATATAATTATTTTTGTTCTCCTGGACTGCGATAGGTCTCGTCACGTTGTTGAATCAATTTGACTTCAACTCACATAATGACGTCAGTTGGACGCCATCGTTCAATTCTTTTTCTTTCTTTTTTTTCAGATTGTTAGCGAAAAGATACAAATTTTCAAGCAATGGCTATGGTCATTTGGAATAGACATGCAATAATGGAGAAATCATTGTGGTGGAAATGCATGGAGAGAAAACATGCGGAAGGCATCCAAAATCAGGGGAGTTAATCGATGCACGGTCGCCCGGAACAAGGGAGGTAAACGGAAAAATGTCATTTTGAGAGGAAAAACTCGTCCGAAAGAAAAGAAATTATTTTTTCCGCATTGTCGGACAGGCTTTAATTTTTCGTTTTACCTTGGCCAATTAAGTACGAATTGGACTAGTGGATACGAGTTCGATCAATCATTACAGGCGACATTCTCGGAAACCCATTCGTACTCGTAACTCGTGCATGTATACATCATTCGCATTGGTGAATGGTACTTAGCGGAAATCGGGTACACAATATGGGTACTGACGGTGTACAACTTCAGATCGATCTATCCCAATGCTTTAATAGTGAAAGTAACTCTGTTGAAAAGCTTTTCAAGTAGTTTCTGACACATACCACATTTCAATGCTTGTTATTTACGAAAAATAGAATACAGAGTGTGCACGTGACAAGGACAGATACTCATACTGTGATACTGTGACTAAACTAAATCTTTTGTGAAGTTACTTTAACGATCAGTGAGAAATGACATCTTATTAAGTGTTTTAAAAACTACACTATGGACTCCAATATCACATCTTCAAATAATTAGGCTTTGAACAGAGATGTCAGAAAAAAATGGTTGCTTATTTTAAAATATCTGCTAAAAAAGAATATATCAGTTTAATTAATTATTTCACAGATTACTCCAAGCTATAATCACTGTCACAGTGTATGTCCAATACTTCATTTATTGTCTATTTATTTAATTGGACCAGGGTTTATTTGAAAGATGCTGATAATACAAAGGTTACCTGCGTAAAATATCTGTTTATTTTCAACCCTTAACACACTGAATATCTTAACTATAAAGCCGTCATCTTTTAGACAGAACCATTCATTTTCAGAAGAAAGAAAAGAATCATTCATTTTTAGAAAGAAAACGAAACATCAAAACATGTACATGTACTGACTAAATAACGACAAATGCCGATGTACCGGTTGATCTTGCCCTGCACTATTCGTGTGGGTAGAATTTTGGTGTCTAATGGTACAATTCTTACAGATAATTTCCTTATGGTCAGGTACGTATGTTAATATACGTACCTGTTATGGTATATGGTATAACAATTATTATTTACTGTACAAATCAATGGTTAAATGGTCTCTATCCATTGAACTTCTGAATTTGTATTATAGATTTGCCTAGCTTTTCATTTGGAACAGTCCTTTAAATATTTCAATACCAAAATAGAAAACTGAGCAACCGACATCATATTTCTTCTCTAAATCCCTCCCGAGGCGTGCATGTCGCAAAGGCACACGGCAGGTCAAATCATCTCAAGTACCAGATGATTGGTTGACCTGTCGTGATTAACTCGAAAGGGTGGCACTAACAAGAGCCGTTTTTTGTTAGATGATGCCGTCGGAAAGCTAATGCCTTGGATAGTATTGTCATCTTCTTCAACCACCAACGAGCGAAGAATAGGTTTCGGGAAGATTCTGCATGAAAAGTCCGCCGCTGATGTGGACTACGATGGGACCAACAAGTGCGCAGATTATCTGGCCCATACGGTTATTCCGGCGGCCTGTATAAATAAACCTATCTACACATACACCGACAATCTGTCCCGTGCATTGTGCTGCAGGGCAATGTCTAATCCCTTTGGAATACACCCGGTTAAATATCGTCAAAGTTTTTATAGGGTTTTAGGAATTTAGTTTCGTTTTGACATTAAAAATACGAATGCGATGAACCTTATTTTTTCATCCAACATTTGCATTAGAAGGTGTGTATCTAAAAGGTTTACTTTTGATCATATTGAAGGAACTTGGAAAGTATTCCGTTTATGCTCGTAAGAGATCCAGTAAAAACATACTGCACATACCAGTAACTTTCTAAAAATTACAACAGTTTCAAGTATAAGACAGTTTATTCTCATTTATATCAAAATAGCAAAATATTTATGCCTTTGAACACTGTCATTTATGTTATTAAACACAATAACACTAGCTATTTTAATCTTAATTTTGTACATTCAAGGGCAATAACTCCAATTGTGGTCCAGGTTATCTATCCTGAGTCCAGATACATTGTAACTAAGTTTCATAATGATCCCTTGAATATTATCTAAATTATCGAGCAAACACTGGTTATTCCATCATGTTTTTATGATTCAAGAGCCATAACTCAAGGACGAATCTGGTATTTTTGCTTCTTAGTGACTATATATACACTTTGGCCATGTTAAGAAACCATGCTATAGATATTGCCCAAGTAATTGGATGGCCAAAGATAGATTCATCAATTTTCAGTTATCTAGGGGTCATAACTCCTGAGTGCGTTTCTTTATTTTGATAGTAATTTAACTTTGACTATGTCTGTTTTAAACTAAGTTTCAATATTAACCTCTAAAAGGCCTCAAGAATTTTGAATGAACACCATTTGCAAAAACATTCACCTTCCTAAACCAACAATGTACAATGCTATCAAATATGCTCTCAAAAATGGCATATAAAATTGTAACTGTCATAATTATAACAAATACAGTCGAGACTGTCATATGTGACTTTCCAAGGGATCTTCAGAAAAAGGTCACATATGACAGGGAGTCTCTTAATACAGTCTCAAAGAAAATTAAATTTAAATATCATCTATCTGTCAATATACCATTGTGACTTATAGATCCTGTACGTTTTGTGATTGTGTGCATAGGACACTTGCAAAAAAATATATATATGAATATATTTATGCAAATAAAACAATTTTCCAACATCAAAGAATATGTAAAATGTGTACTGCAATTATTTGTGCACATTATATTTAATCAATAAATTACATGCATTGATTTCTTACTGGAAAATTTGACTTAGATTTTATAGAAAATAAAGTTCTAATTACCTCCCTTTAATAGCCTTTATTTACATGAAATGTTAAATTGGGTGATATCTTTATAAATCATGCTTATTTGAACTTACAATATTGACAAATCTTAATTTGAGCATCATATTTATGAAATAAAACCTTACAAAAATTGTGTAACATATCCATATCAAAAGCTTTTTCTGGTTTGGTATCATTATTTTTTCCGTATTAATTATGCAGCCATAGAAGGGTAAATTAAAAAAAATGCTGCTTAAAAAATCTTCCGTGGGCACTATATAATTAAAAAAAAATCTAACACAAGTCTTAACCCAGTTTACTCAGGCCATCATGTACATTACACATAAGTCGATTGCACCATGCTTCCCATGAACAGACACTACGTCACTTGATACCTGCATGTATACTGTGTAATTGAGATAGAGGTGTGTAGACTTTGTTTGCTACTGGATTATAATTGGACTTAATTATTTTGGCCCTCTGGGTGTTATAATAGGTATTATTTATCTGATTAACGGACAATTAAAAGGTGTGAAAGTCGTTTAAATCAGACCAAACATTTGCATTGGGACCAGACAATTAGGGTCGCTTGTCACATATGACAGGGAGTCGTTTAATTCAGACCATTTATATAGGAAAATACGTTGGGAGTACTGAAACAAGGTCGGATAAGACAGGGAGTCGTTTAAATCAGGGGGTCGCTTAGGCAGTCTCGACTGTATCAGATTAACATTTTATGTATTGAAAATACATTATTTTCAAACTCTAATATTTGAACCTACAGCAAAAACATGTCAACATAGCTTCAAAATGTGTTTGCTCGAATCCCTTATTACTTCATATAGATTGTTCACCTTTAAGGTAACATCAAACATTTCACAAAATATCCATAGCAATTGTAGTCGTCAGTCAGAACCATAACCCATTTATACATCACCATGACCCATTTAAACATAACCATGACACATTTAAACATAACCATGGCCCATTTAAATTTCTTTACAGTATTCCTAATACAATGTACTCGTTTTATAAAGATTCTAAGGAAATGTACATGGATACATCTACACATCAAGTAAATTTACATTACCTTAAGTAAATGTATATCGTGTGAATGTACATAAAGTGTACATGTATCAAATATTGTAAACGTTCAATTAGGTAAATGTACATTTGTACATTAATTAATTAAATTCACATTATGCATACATTGATCAAGTATTGTAAATACATGTACATCTATACAATAAGGTAATTGTAAAGCAACTAAATGCACATAAAGTGTACACTTGTCATCAAATGATCTAAATGTACAATTAGCAAATGTGAAAAGTAACGGTACATTAAATTAATGTAAATCTTGTATCTATCAGTCTCTAGAATCTCATCTGGCTCTGTGACCTCTTTTTTCTTTCTTTGCAAGCCTAGCTTGATCTGAAAGCAAAAAAAAAAAAAAAAAAAACAGTTTTAATATACAGTAAGATGTTAATTCAACATATTGGCTGGGTTTGTAGTCAAATAGTAACATATGGTTGTGCTTTAAAGTCAAATAAATAAATAAATAATATTGTTGAGATTATAAAACAAATTCAATTTCTACTGATAAAAGTTGACTTCAGGTGATTGACAACACAAGGGAGGTAAATAGGGCATACATATATATATGTTCTAATTTACTACATAGTTGTTATAAAGATGCAAATTCCATAAAAAACCTTAACAATATGATAACCTATACAAATGTATTTAGTAAGGAGTCAATATTTTATTTGGTTGGGTATAACATGGCACCAACACAGTATACCAAGATAGGTCATATGGTGACCTGCCAGTTTTACTTGTGAAGGACGACTAGAGTAGAACCACCTACGTTCCGTAACATGAAAGAATCCAAGATTAAAACCCACAGAGGTGAGGAGCAAATGGTTTGCAGTCAACAACCTTAACCAAACGGCCATGGATGACCCCCAGGCCATTATTTTTTGATATTTCGGTTTACAGACCCGCCGACTCTGTATTTTGGGAAAAAAAAAAAAAAAAAAAAAAAAAAATCTGCCCCCAAAAAAATTCTGTGTTGTCTTGAAATACGCTGCTAATAATACGACTTGTCAAAGAAATGTTGCGGTAAGTATTTTAATTAACTGTTAAACCTACCACATGCCAGACTATTTTACCTACGATTTATACAGGCAACCGGTTATCTTTACTCGAGAATAGCCTGTCGTCTGCTAGTTGGGCAAAGTGTTTATTGGTGTATTATGAAAGAATGTCTGTTAAATGGGGTCAAGCCATTCTCACAGAATTATAATTAGGCTTTGATCATATTTCATCAATGCATTGAAGGTCGAAATGCGTAAAAATGTAAAACAACCAAAAAAAAACAAAAAACAAAAAAACACGCCAAATTACGTAAGCAATTACATTCAAGGACAGAGCGAGAGAAATCTACTGCAATTGACAAGTTCAGTATTTTCAGATTTAACAAAAAAAAATTAGTCTTTAAAAGCAGATTGAATACAGGTTTCAAACAAACAAAATAAAAAAAATGCCCGCACTTACTTTTAATAGATTTTTATGTCAAAAATTGACCCGCTAATTATCCGATAAAAATATTTTCACAATGGGCAAAATTGAACATGACTTTGTGTAATCTTTTTTTTTTAACATCTGATCTATAAAGAAATGAGTGCAAGTCAGCTGATTTTCGGCACCTTTGATGATTCAGATTACACAGCAGTGTGTAAACATCAAAGAATGACAGATTCTTTTGAAGAGCTCCCTTGCCACTTGTCATAAGTCATTGTGTGTAGATTTCATGTGTGTTTTTAAACAATGGCAATATGAGCAAAAGTTTTTTATTTGTGTATAAACAATCTTTGGAATAGACAATCGGCGATGTATTTAATTTCATTGCTCTAGTAAGTACTATGTATATGTATGCACCACATTTATAGTTATAAAAACTTTTTTTTTTTTTTTTTTTTTTCCCGCCGCCGACCCTACCTTTTTTTGGAAAAAATCAGTAAACCAAAATATAAAAAAAAAATGGCCCCATGATATTTACTTGCAACATGTGACTGAAACTTTCGAATCAAGACTCAGTGTACAAAGTTGATTTTCAGATCTGGATATTTGTACAAAATGAAATTTCACAAATTTTACTTACTGCTCTCTCGTTTAATATCACGACCATACAATCTTTTCTGTTTAAAATCAGCAGCTAACTGTGCCACTGTTTTACTCTGTCTGTCTAAATGCTTCAAGTCTGCCACCTGTACTCCACTTGCACTTCAAAAAAACATTTATGTCACGATTTAGAACAGTTCGTTATAAAGGGGAGAAGATGTGTACCCTAGCGGACAGATAGCTCAGTTGGTAGAGGCATGGAACAGTATTCCGAAGGTCCCAGGTTCGAGTCCTGGTAAGGCTGCACATTTTTCTCACCCTGTAACATTTGGCACAAATGTGGGACTATGACTGAATATAGCTCAGAGTTTAATTCACATGGTTCTGTAACCCTGACACGAATTTCAATATAGCATGGTGTATAAAACGATTTAAAATGGTTCACTATATAAGAGAAAAGAATGTAAGCTGCTGGATACCCAGTCGTAAGGTGGCAGAATAGTTTTCTGAATGTTCTGGGGTTGAGTCTCAGTCAGGCTGCACATTTTTTTTCACAGTGTGACAACTGCAGTAAAGTGCATTGTATTACCATTTCATAATCAGGTTTGTTTAATCACATAAACCATATTATACCTTACCATGCTAAATATGTTAAATGTACTTGTCGATCTTTCAATATGGACTAGTCCATTCATCATTAAAATTTCAAAAATATTCTGACCAAAGATCAGATGACATAGACAGGCTGGCTGATCTTGGTCTGCAGTGGACACTGGCTAAAGATTTAAATAATATTTTTCTTTGTTTGTAACTTGAACCTTATGTCATGTTAAAAGATCGTTTTCAACATACCTGTCAGTAAATGCAATAAAGTCCTCCCTTAGCCCATCTTTTGATCTATGTTCAGCCCCCACATCTTCCTCTTCTAAACTTTCTGAAAAGACAGTCACACAAAGAAATACATAAACAATGATTACTGAAATGTCAAAAAATAATTATTTAAAAATTA
The DNA here is from genome assembly GCF_026571515.1 of Ruditapes philippinarum. Taxonomy (NCBI): domain Eukaryota; kingdom Metazoa; phylum Mollusca; class Bivalvia; order Venerida; family Veneridae; genus Ruditapes; species Ruditapes philippinarum. The sequence continues at coordinate 13,989 of NW_026856445.1, forward strand.
TGTCAAGCATTACAGTAGGGGAGACAACCCAATATGTTAACATGATGACATTGTACAAGTTATTGCTGCCATTTTGACACACACTTTTAGTTGAAAAAGACAACATAGAAAAGGGGGCATTATTCTGTAAACATGCATAGCAGTGAAAAATACCTAATATCCTTTAAAGTGACATTATGCCCATTCATGAGTAAATAGTAAGTGAAAAGGTGAAAGCACAAAATCAGTTTACATTTTGCCATTTTATAATTTACTTCAGACGAGTGATTAATTACTTGCATGGCCCAAGGAAATATCAATTAACATCCACAAGATTTTACATGTAACCTTCAATAAAAAGACAGCAGCAGTCTTTTAATATTTAAGGCAGATTTATATTTTATCCTAAACTTTTTTCAATATCAAATAATGGTCAAATGCCATCGTAATAGTCAATTTTTTAATTTATACTAATAAACTTTAGTTTGTTTGTGTTGAAAGCTTTAAGCTTATTGAAACACTCTCGAATCCATTCCTGGAACCAACCAGTAATAACTTACTCATTGCTAGTAAGCAATGAGTGTAAAGTTTCTTGGTCACAAAAAAAGCACAGCTTGTCCCTGTTTGAACCTACATGACTAGTTATCCTTAGATGTTAACCACTTTGCCATGCCATCACTTATATCTTTTGAAATGAATAATTAGTAAATTCAGCTCAAATTGACAACGGAAACATGAGCATAATGTAGAGCTGTCATCGATAGAAACAATATTGTTTTACTGCTGATATTTTTCTGTTGATTAATAATCGATACACTACACATTGCAAAAAATCAATAATTTTGACTAATTAATTAAATAAACAAGTAAATCAAGAAAAGGAGAGAATACACATCAAACATCAGGATGGTTTGTAACTGATTTATTCTAGGATCTACCGGTTTCGGTCTTTCAAGACCTTCATCAGGATATATTTCAAAGAAAAATGATTACTGAAGTACTAAAAAAGACGGGACAGAATGTGACGTATGTTACTATAAATAGATATATAAATGAGTTTTTCTGGGCAAAATGCCAAGTTATTTTTCACATATTAAAATGTTTCAAATGTTGGTTAACCACAGATCATATCTATGTCCATGGCCAGTTTTACGGCATGATTAAAAGGTTGATATTCGACTAAAATGATTGTTTTACTTAATTAAATGTGTAGAATTTACAAAATATCACCAAAAACATTACATAGAAGCTCAACACTATGTTGTTGTTACATAACATAAATATTTCATAGCAATGATGACAAAAAAATGTCAGGAAAAAATCATGCATTGCGTGTTTATAAATTAGACATTGAACTGAACATGACTGTATTTTACTGAAATCATTTAAACAAGTATTGAAGTGAACAACAGAAAAGGTTATTTTTGATATATCTGTGTATCATTGATATCTGTCATCTGATATCAATATATTATTGATAAGCTATGCACAGAATCAATGACAGCTCAAGGCCGTCTGGTTAGCTCAATAGGTAGTTTGTTTGTTTGTTTCATTTTACACCTTTTCCCAACAGTATTTCAGTCATATAGGCAGGTAGTTTCCTAACCATCGTTCCTGGAGAGTTACACCAGTACTGGACTACCTTCCTCCGCGCTAAACTACCAAAGCATCTTCCGGGGATCAAACCCACACCAGAGAGGTAACTGGATTAGAAGTCATGGACTCTCACCCCTCGACCACGGAGGCAGTTCTCAATAGGTAGAGTGCTGAACTGTGAATCGGGTGACCCGGGTTCGATTCCTGGACGGTGAAGGTCACTTTTGTTTTGATTGATCATGAAATCCTTTCTATGGTCATTCGCACTCTACCTCTGCTCTTGTATGTACCGAAGTAATCAGTTCCATGCAAAAGTGAACGTCAACTCAGTACTGGTAAACTGCTTGGCAGCCTGCCCAGGAACGAAGCAGTGGCTGAACTGTGCTCTGGTAAATTCAATGTGGCTTTCTGATCCAGAGTGAAAACTTCCAACATTTCCAATGACAGCTCTAGCATGATGTCCAATAAAGTTTAAAGTGAATACCTGTAACAGTTTTTGAGATACAGTAAAATATTTTAAGTCAAACCCTTTCAAATTTACCTGTCTTCTTTTTCTTATGCCGTCTCTTCCTGCCATCTTCATACCTATGACCTAAAACTGTTTTAACTTTGTCAGTTTTCTGAACTTTTTTTGGTATTTCATCAGCAATGCTCTGCAGAAAATCCTCAGGTAATTTTGCGCTTTCTAGATATTCCCGTTTCTTAGCCTGAGTGAAAGAAAATATATAGTTAGTAAAAAAACATCTTGAAAAGTAACAACTGTATGTTCCATCTTGATTGACAGGATTGAAGATTGATAAAGGTACACAAATCTTTCATTTCCTTTTTAAAAAGTTCTCTTCAATTTAGATTTGATCATACATAAATGCCATCTAATAGTTCCTCATTATATACATGCTTAAAGCTTTAATTCATTTTTTTGTGTAAAACAACTTTCTAGTTTTAATTCCAAAACAGTCAACTAGATGTTCCTTGGATTGCAATATCAAAAAATAAAATTTGAGTTGCCAAGGTCTAAAATAAAATCAAACTAAACATGGAAGTAGAGACTGTCAATGAGAATCACATCTTAATTTCATTTTGGTTTTATGATTTTGTAAACTGTATACTAAACTAACAGAACTGATGCTTTTGAAGCTTAAACTTTCAAATTTTTCTTTTACCTACCTACCTAAACAGTCATGTGTGGGTAAGCAAGGGAGGAAACAAAGATATTTTTAGGCTGGCCCAACTGTATAGGAATGCAAAGACATGCAGCCTGGCCTTAAAAAGGCCAGTCATTCTTATTGAGCACTGCCAGCATTCAGAAAGTAAATTTCAACTCATTTCAATAAGATTTTTTGTCTTTCTATTTTGAACACAAAAAAATGCATATAAATGAAACTCAAGCTTTCAAGACAAAGTTGAAGCAATCTTCAAAGTGATTCTTTGCATAGCCTGACAAATCATTTATATCACTGTAATAGTGATAACCCCTAACAAATTCAATGTCAGTATATATATAAGGACTAGTCTCAATATTTTGACTCCAAGACCCACAGATTTTACAAAATGATATCATTTAGATCATTAGATGTCAGATTTCACCATCGACAAAAAGGGCGACCATCGTTCACATAATAAAAACGCTTTAGTGCACAATTTGTTGGGCTAATATAAGGACATTATATAAGTACCTTCTGTTCTTTAAACTGAGCATCAAGCATTTTTCTCTTGCTTTTCTTCTTTTGTTTCTCTGCATCTACTTGTCTCATGGCAGATCGAAGTTGTGTCAGTACCGACTGTCGGCTGTCATGGAAACCAATGTCTTCCGGTCCTTCGTCATCACTATCTGTTTCTGGTTTTTCTTGTACATCTTCAGGGTCAGAATCCTCGCTTCCTAATGTACGAAAACATTAATCTCTGATGATAATAAGAAGATACTTCTTTGAACATAATATCACAAAAGCAGTCTAACTAGTAATACAGGGACACAATAATCACATTCAACACAAACACTTGGAGTGTGGACCCCTGCCCTTCCTTGCCCCTGAATATCAAAAATTAAAACCATCATTTTTTGCAATTACTTGTTTTAATTTGTTTCAAATATTTGTATGACATGGTCTACTGTCTAGCATGTAAACAAGTTAAGACTGACTTTCATTACGTCACGAATCTTAATATAAATATGTGATTACGTTTTAAAAAAAAAGGTCATATTTTCAGTAAATTTTACCAACGCTTCAATTTCATGAAGATACAAATGTCATGTACCAAGCTATTAAATGTAAACAAAACAGACCTTCATAAATTTCAAGTTTTTATTTTATCGCATGACATTTCATTCATATATAACACGTTACCGTATAAGTACTTATTTCTGCGGGCTTAAAATTCTGCTATTTTGGTTAAAATAAGGGGTTTTAAATTTCTGCGTATCTTATTTCTGCGGTGTCATCATTCTCGCATTGATGTTTTTTATTTCTGCGTTTTAATTTAGATATTTTTACAAATTAACCGATACAAACAAACAACATTTCAAGATATGTTGATGTAACATGTACATTACTTCCGGTAAACATGCAGACCATGTATCGGTATATAAAATATGATAAACAAGATCAACAAAGAAAGGCGGCGTTCAAGGAACGCAATAAAGAAAACGTTAAGAAACAAAAATCAACAACGTGCAATGACAACAATTAACTGTAATACTGCATGTGTATAAATATGAAGTGTGAAAAATAAACAATGGTAATATCGCACGTAGACACAATATATTGTACAAATACAAAAGGGTATGTTTTTTGCACCCGTCAAATTATAATTATTATTTTTATAGTTTTATTTTTAAAATAAATCAAGCTTAGGGTGAGTGCAAATCATACAAACATGATATTTTTTTAAACAAAAAGAACAAGTAAAGTTACTTTTTTTCTAATATTTTATTCATGACGGATACATAAAGAAAAATTATTCCCATCTACAAAAGCTGATAACGGTACATGGTAATGTAATTATACAATACAGGTAGTTGATATATTCCGACATACATGTAGACATAGCGAAAGGCTTAATTTTCTGCGGTTTTTAAATCTGCGGTGTCGTTATAAACCGCAGAAATAGCAGAAATAAAGTTCCCGCAGAAAAAAGTACTTATACGGTATCACCTTCTGTCACACATGCCAAATCCATATATTCCAAAATTTAAAAATAGAGAAAACAGAATGACTTTTTGTTATATTGGTAAAACAAATTTTTTTTCCTTCTATTTTTAAATTTCTTAATACATGGATATTATATAACATGAATAATAAGATTAAAGTTAAAACATATCTTAGGTCAAATCAATGGCAACCAGCACCTCTGACTTGTGCGCATGGCCTATATTTTCACCATAATCAAAATAAAATGTATCATGATTTTTTCTCTGTTTGCAAGAAGATTTTTACATTAAGATTTAAGTGTTAAAATATCCATTTTATTTGAATTATGCTGAGTGTTGAGCAACTGCGATATTCACATGGTTATTAAATTAGCTGGATGAAATTATTCCAGATGTGATGAGGAAATGCAAATGTTTTATTCGGCATGAAATGAAAAGCATACAGTATCTATTTCTCTTTTTGAAATTATGATAATTTATAGCACCAAAGTCTAGGTCCCCAAAAAGGATTTGACTCAATGGAAGATAGATAGAACTTTTTTTAATGTTGTCAAAATATCGGAAAACAAGATACATGTCCAGTTTGTAATAATCAGACTGGTGACAAAATGGCGATCAGGCTTATGACAAAAAAAATCATATTTCTAGAAAAATAATAAAGATATTTCCTTTAAACTTTGCTTGTTTATTAAACAGAACTTTTGTTAGTCCTATAACTCAAGACGTTTCTGTTAGTACTACCTAGCAAGTTGGAGTGAACATAGTTCTAACGGAAACGTCTTATGTTATAGCGAGCTTGACGAGCTGGCCCGAAGGGCCTGCTCGCATAGCGAGCTTTGCCGTAACGCGAGTACCTGAGTGATGGTTTTGAAAACTTTCGTCCAAAGTACCGATTTGACACATAGCAACTTTTCGAATAAAAAGATAACGATAAAAGCCGATGTACTCTGATTGAAAACGGAAGTGTAGACTGGTGTCCTACGCACTTATATAGGAACCATAATAAAAGGGGGAAACCAGAATAAAGGGAAGCAGTGTATAAAAAACCGAATGACAATTTTAAAACGAAAAATGTAAAATAAAAATGAACGGTTATTTTTTAAAAACTATTTAATGGTAAAAGAAAATCGAGCTCGATTTGAGGCTTTGCCTTTTTCATATTAGGACTAAACTTTTGTGAGAATGATTTCCACTTTTTCATGTTTTAACAACACATAATTATCTGATTATGTATTGAAGTCCTAAATTTTTGTTACATATGCAAAGTATCAAACAAAACTTTAATAACTTCTTTATTCTCTTATTCATTGCGCTCCTGTCAGCATTCATTTCATTCCTTTCAGAGATATCTTCAAAGTAGTATACAATGTATAATGTCCAGCTGATAATAAGCAAACATATTTTTACCAAAGTCCTGATCATGTTCTGGTTTTGAATCTTCTGGCTCGTCTTCATTCATGTGAGAAAATGCCTCTGTCTCGAATCTGTCTCCCTGCTCTTCATCCTCATGCCTGTAATACCGTCTTCTCTGTGGCATATTTACACAAACTTGACAGCTAACACACGTGCTTGTTGATTTGAGCACAATTTTAACTGGTAGAAATTTACCTTCGCACCAAAATTTCGGAATACTCGGATTTTTTCATTGTAGCAAAACGGTAAAGCCCGATTTGCGTCGTTCCGAATAAAAAATTCGTAACAACAAGCACAAACTGGATAGTATCTGTGAAAAAATTAGAATTCATAGAGAAATTATAGTGTATCAATGTGAAAAATAGGTTGGTATTGAAGCACAATATTTTTCTTCTTTTGTTCTGTAACATGATGGAGCAGAGAGATGTTATGGCAATTAAAAACTTTAAAAAAAGGTAGTCGCAATAACGGAACCGGTCTCATGGCCAAATAATCCTGTTTCAAAACATCCTAGTCACAAATAAGAATATCTTTCATGACATGTTAGTTTTGTTTACTTATTCAAATGTAAGAAGTCTATTTAAATGAGAGAATATAATATGAAAAAGGCAAAGCCTCAAAGCGAGCTCGATGTACTTTTTACGTGAAATAGTATGAAACAATCTCAAATGCAGTGACGAGACGGAGTGCGTGTGACGTCACACGTACTGTGTTAAATATGACCCCGTCCCTGTCGTGAAATGAATAACGAGTTTTGAAAACGTTGATAAAACTTTGTTTGTTTTATTTCACTCTATAATTTTTCAAGCGAAATAAAGTTTATTTTAAATGAAATAAATGTAAAACTTTAAACGTTTGCGACATTAAAATAGCGTACTTGATTTGTTTGTTTTGCATGTGCTGTTTGGCGCTACATTGTGACGTCACGTAAACAATACTTTAAACGTCTGTACAGCGTTAACGACTGAATAAAAGATATTGGTGTTCGGATTCATTTTCTTAGTTAGACCATTTTCTTTCATTCTAGATAATTTTTACAAGAAAATTCGACAAAAAATTGTTTTTATTTATCAGATTTCAAACAAAATGGCGCTTTCGATTTTCATTTTTTATACACAGCTTCCGTTATTCTGGTTCCCTGTCCAATTATGGTTCCCATAGACGTGCGCAGGTGACCAGTCTACACATCCGTTTTCAGTCAGAATTCCTCAGTTTTTACCGTTATCTTTAAATTCGAAAGGTTGCGATGTGTCCAATTTGGTACTTTGGACGAAAGTTTTCAAAACCATCACTTAGCAGGTACTCGTGTTACCGTAAAGCTCGCTTTGCGAGCAGGCCCTTCGGGCCAGCTCGTCGAGCTCGCTATTAAACTGAAAAATAAAGGACTAGAGTTTACTTTGATAAATTAACACACATCTTGAAAATTTTAAGGAGGTTGACTTTGGCAATACTGCGATTCCGCGATAATTTGCTAAGAAATTGACAAAATCGCACTGCTTTCAAATGTGAAAAAATATCGGATATTAATGGGAAGTCAAAGGCCAGGACCACGAAGCTTTTGCTTGCTCGGCTATAAACTACATGTACGTCATATATATTTAAAAGAAAATCAAATAATTTTTTTAAGACGATTATATAGAATTCTAACTATACCTGTTAATGAAATTTTTTAGTGTCAGCAATTTTCAATGTAACTCAATGATAATAGGCGGGGTATTCCGATAATGGAACAATCACAACTTTTCGGATTAACAATTATCGTAGGAAGCGGTGCATGAAATACTGAATGACAACTTTAAAACGGAAAAATGAACAAATTTTCCTTACCAACTTCCCCGTTACTCCAGCAACTGGGCAATTTGAGTGACTAACTTAGTCATCTTAAGTTTCTGATATTCGCCGAGTTTGAATATCAAAGAGAAATCGACTTCGTCACATATTTTAACTTACTTCATGTACAGATCTTTTTGTATCACAAGGCTCTTGTCAATAACTTAAATCCTCGCCTCTGGGCGTAACAAAGAACTAAATTGGTAATGACACAGTTATACTGCTGATAATTGGCTACAATTAACACTTTTATGTGACATTATAATGCAGCTCCATTGGATAAAGTGCCTCTGCAATTCGCCGATGTAAACATTGCAATTAATTGAGCATAATTTATGAGACTCTTGCCATGTTGAAAAAATTTACACCCAGAATCGGTCTTACACTAATTAACAGTACATACATTTATAAATTGAAATACAGATTTAATGGTCAGTAACTTCACTTAAACTGGATCATGTGAACACCTTTTAAAGTGTGACAAAAGTACATGTAATTAATCTGTTTTAGCAATAGAAATTATCTTATAATTTGCTTCAAATAGTGACCATTTGATGAGAATAACCTCCGAGGGTGGATAATTAAATAAATTTTACTTTTAAGAAACAGTTTTAATTTAGAGAAATGGTAAGTAATATTAAATGACTCAAATCAAAATTTGCTCTAATAAAGTTATTTAATATTATAAGTATTTTTTTTTTTTCCCCATATATTGAATGTTGAGAAAAATCTCAATGATTTACAAAAAATCCCATTTTTTTTTTTTTGACTTGCATATTGATTTCAGTCTAGGATTATCCCTGTAAAGCTGTATTGTATTGCAGAGTTTATATCAGAAATGTAGCTTAAATGTGCCGCAGTCTGCCTCGTCACGACAAAACCAACGTAATGGGTTTGCGACCAGCATGGATCCAGACCAGCCTGCGCATCCGCGCATTCTGATCAGGATCCATGCTGTTCGCTTACAAACCTATAACAAATAGAGAAACTGATAGCGAACAGCATGGATCCTGATCAGACTGCGCGGATGCTCAGGCTGGTCTGGATCCATGCTGGTCGCAAACCCATTGTGCTGGATTTGTCATGGCGCGGCTTAAATGTGTCTCAAGCTAATCATTCAAAGTTGTGCTTGTTCTTAACATTTAAATGCTGTTCACAAAGAACATTTTTGTGGGTTCTTAAATTTGTGGACTGTTTATTTTTCCAAAAGGTAAAATGTAAATACATGTAATTCAAAATAATCTTACAGCGACCTAAATAAAATTTCGTTGGATCTTTTATTTGTGGATAGACATATTCACGAAAACCATGAAAATTAGTTCCCCTCAAATAATAATGATCTTGCTGTATGATGATGCATGATATTTTAGCTTGATTGAAGTTGAAATTAGAACCCTGTAAATTCAATTTTATTGCAAGTTAATTTCTCAATTTTAAAATTCATTAGAAGGTCACTCTTAGAAATTTGCTAGTAGGAAAAATTTAGTCACTTAACCTAAAGTCTAACTGTAGCATACCAAAGTCATCTTATAATTCACAGTATACATGTATCTAATGGTACATGTACTATTCAAAGTGAAGGTCTAACATTTTTGCTTTCTTTTTTATATGAAGAAGTGCAAACCATTTGTCATAAAATTATTTATACGATAAATGATGTAAATGATTGAAAAAAGAAAACTGTAAACAATTGTTATAAAGCAATACATAAGTCCTGACATGTGAAAAGATTACTACAAGCAGCGTCAGTCAATATGTAATGCAATATGAAGTATATTTTCTAATTTAGCTTGTTGTACATTAAATGTATTTAAACAGAATGTTTTGAAAAAGTTACTTATATTACAGGCCGTTTCTTAGTGTGGCTCAAGGTCAGAATATCAGACTCATTCCCAACATTAATTTGGCAAATATACTTATTTTTTCCCAATCTTTTAAAAAAAAAATCCCAGTCTTAACTGAAATTCCCAATATCCAAACTAAAAAATTTGCTGATGTTCATTCGGTACCTAACAAACAGAATTTGATCTTTAAATATTATTGTTCATGATTATGCTTTGATTGATATTTGTGTTGGTTAGAATAACCATTGTCGCGCAATTCAGATATTGTGTCCAGAGCCTGAAAGGAGGGTTTCAAGATAAGTAGTACTAAATATTTTCCCCAATTATTTTGAATTAAGCAATTTTACGATACAAAATTTCCCAAACTGGGCTAGGGTACTTTTTCCCAAAAGAGCTAGGAAAAGGCCTGTGTTTAGACAGACCTACTTTGACAGTGATTTCCCAGCTTATATAACAGACTCCCATACAGACTCCCATAAAAGACCTCTTCCCAATTGAAATTTTCTTTAAAATCATTTAGTTTTCCCAAAATTCTGAATTTAAACCTGCTTTTTTACTTCCCAAATTAGCAATTTTAGTGATAATTTTTCCCAAAATCAAGTGGCTAAGGCCTCTTGAAAAATCACTGTTTGAGAAAGTTGAATGTTTTTGACTGCTATAATACAGTTTATTTTAACAGGTTGTCCTTGCAATTGCATATTTATTTTCATATGATTTGAAATGAAGCAAGCACCCAATATTATCAGGAATCTCTGTATTTAAAATTTTAAATTACATTTAAAATTTGTTTCGTTTCATTATTACTTTCATAGCTATCAGTTTTGTCACAGTAAAAACCTGGCCGAGTGTGTGACTTTATGATAGTGGTTTTTTTTTGTTTTTTACAAATGGGATGTTTTTATTTTCATAAGTAGCTGTTTATACAAATTTTGACAAGTACAAGAAGGTTTAGTTAGTTTCGTTGAAATAAACGATTTGTTTCAATATTTACTTACATATTTATAACTTTTTTTAGCAAAATATATACATGTACATTTGTACCTCTTACCCTTGTTAGATTTATGTAGGTTTCACCTTGTATTGTAATATTATTATTAAATTGAGGTATACATTGCTTTAAGTGACAATTTAGGGCTGAATTTGGGGCTCATTCCCTTTTACCGAAAAGGTATATTATACTATATATACTGTTTTTTCCTCCTATTTCTTCACAAAAAGTAAAAACAAATTGTAAGTTTTCTATATAATTATATCTCCCCCCCCCCTCCCCCTATAAATATTTTAGCTCCACTTTATTACAATAGTGAGATAGAGAATGATGCATCAAAATTTGACATAAAACGGAATTCAATGATTTAGTGGTTATTATTTCAGATGATTCTTTTTGTTTCTTTGGAAATTTGAAAGCTTTTCAATCTTAAATTTTTTTTTAATAAGAAGTATCAAGTAACTGTAAATGTCGCCGGAGTCTATTAAACACCTAAAGTAAACTTGCATCTTCATATCTATCAAATGTTTCCTCATTGTGAATACATGTATATAAATGCGATATTATTTTAATGTTTAATAAAACTTTGAAACTTTGGAAATAGACTTTAAACAGATGCTAGGTATTTACAATTTTATTAGCTCGACTTTTCTATGAAAAGGGGAGCTATCCTACTCGCCCCGGCGTCGGCGTCGGCGTCACACCTTGGTTAAGTTTTTCGTACCACCCCACTTTATTTCAGAAGTATTACAAGTATGGCTTTGAAACTTACCATACTTGTTCACCATCATAACCTCCATCTACAGACAAGAGTACATAACTCTGTCAAGGTTTTTGACAGAATTATGGCCCTTTTTTGACTTAGAAAGTGTATTGAGCTTGGTTAAGTTTTTTGTACCACCTCACTTTATTTCAAAACCATTGGAGGTATTGCTTTGAAACTGACCATACTTGTTTACCATCACGACCTTCATCAACAGACAAGAGGACATAACTCTGTCAAGGTTTTTGACAGAATTATGCCCCTTTTTGACTTAGAAAATACATTGAATATGGGTAAAATCCACTTATTGCCTTAACCCTTTGAGATATTGCTTTGAAACTTTTAATGCTATTTCACATCATTACCCCCATCTGTACGCAAGAGAAGGTAACTCTGTCAAGGATTTGTTTTAAAAATTAAGGCCTTTTATCGACTTAGAATCTTGGTTAAGTTTTTAGTACCAGTCCACTTTTTGACTGAACTGTTTGAGATATTAATTTGAAAGTTGGAATACTTGTTTACAATCATGATTCCCAAACATGTCCAGGAGAAGGTAATTCTGTCAAAGATTTTATTTGAATTATGGCCCTTAACTGTCAATGTTTTGTATTATAGGCAAGCACTAAAAAACTTAAAAAATCTAAAAAAATTCATTCCTATCCACTTGTTCACTTTACCATAAATTATGTCATATAAACATTGCTGTAATATTCAAGGGTATCAAACAACTAGTTCACTTTAAAAATACAGAGATTCTTGTATTGCCTTTTACTGCAAAAACTTTTTTTATTGGCAAGCAATAAAAAAGTCGAGCGCGCTGTCTTACGGACAGCTCTTGTTTGAAATCCATACAATTTTACATAGAAAAAACTATATTACCGAACCCTATCTGGCATGGGTGGCAGAAGGGGAAACAAAGATAATTATTAAGGTAGGTCCCATTGTATATGAAGGATAGTCTGTACATAATCCCCACTCTGTACTGCATAGATGCCTGTTCAAATTAATTTTGTTTTATTTTGAAAAATCCATAATGTTAATATTATTAAATGGACATTTGCCAATTCATTAAGTTAGTATACAAACTTATAGAGATAAGTGTTAAAATTCCTGACTGGTGGGTATCTTGACCCATACATACTGATAAATCTAATTTTAAAGTGACATATTTATTTATGCTTGTTTTTCCATTGTCAAGCTGAATTAACTGTATATTTCAGAAGATTTACAGTTATAATGGTGATTGACCAACAGTTGATATAGGACATTATAAATGTTTAGGATAAAATATAAGATTTGCCTAAAATATAAAAAGACTGCCCCACTATCTTTTCATTTAGAACATTACAATTAAATTTCAATGGGTATTAACAGAAATTTTCTTGAGCCATGTGAGTAATTTATCAATTCATGCAAAATAAATTATAAAATTAAATGGATATAAATCATATGGCAAAATGTAAACTTATATTTACTTTTACTTGTTCAATCACTATATACCCTTGGATGGCCATAATGTCACTTTAACCTCCTCCTTATGTTTCACCGGTCATAATGTGTAAAGGGGTTAAAGGTCAAACATAATGTCATATAGCACTACAATAGTAATGTCAGAATTTATTGTAAACCAGTATCATTTTATCTTTTCAGTATACGATCTACAATGTAATGTGTTCATCGATATGTCAACAAATCCTGCACAACAATAAACCTCCATATAACCGACATAAAGATGGTAACAATATACAGAACTGAAGGAATTTACGTATAAAGTCTTTTTTTCTTGACCTGACTGAACACGAATAGTACAGTTATAAAGGGATCGGATACAGTATACTAAATATGTCAAACTCTAGTGGAAATTGTAAAATAACGAGAAACTTAGACTAAGTTCGATCCGTGGGTTGTCAAATATCATGTCTCGTTTATGTAAATTTATGGCATAATTGGTAGAAGAGTGTAGCATTTTAGTTTGAACACATGTTGAAGAGGATTACGCTAAAGTCTGGCGTATGATAAGAAATGGATTGATTTATTACGGAGAGCAAAATTCAAGTGTCGCCCTGTTTGTAAAGCACTACTATTCTTCAATATAAAGTTGTAGGCAGAATTATTTTATGAAGACGATCTCTCGAACAGATTTGAATAAAAGTGGATATTTCACTGTGAAACAGTTAACTTTTATCAGCCACTGTTTGAATAAAGTTCTCGATATTTGCTAGGTAATTGAAGTAAAATAGGCAAATAAAGACCTGTTTGATTTCAAAGTGTATTGAAAAATTGCATTGCGTCAGTGTTGTGGTTTTTGTCAGTAGTCTGTGAAATGCAGTTTTATAGTAGAGTGATAGGTTTGAATAAAAAGTGAAAAGGGGAGATAGATAAAGGAAAACATGTCGACAAGGGCAGTAATTCCGCCTTTAAGTGTGGATCATGTACCACAGAAGCAGACTTATGAGATGTTGGAGTCTCGACTTCAAGCCGCGGAAAATGACACTCATCAACTCATCGAACATTTAGGGAGTATGGGGTTCGACACTCAAGTCGGAGGCAAGAGTGGGTCATACGAGACAGTGTCGCCATTCAGAGGCCAGGTGAACCAGGTCAATCAGAAAAACTTTGAAATTTTTAAGAATAACTACGAAACGTTGGTGTCACGAGTGTGTAAAAATGAAAGTGTTCTACAAAGCTTGAAGCTAAATCTAGTGAACCTTCATGGAGATCGGAATTTTAAGCAGAAAAATGACAGTGAGCTGAGAGAGAAGTTTCAATTCGCGAGAGAAGCGTATGAACAGGAAATAGGTGAGATACTTGTTTATAACATATGTGTAACCTTTCTATGAAGCTTTGATTAGGATTAGATAACTGATATTCATTTTGTTTTCATTTTAGTGACAGTTCTCTCCATAAGCCTGATCAGTGGCAACGTAGCTGGCTACTGCAGAATTTATTGCCATCTAATTTTATGACACCATGTACAGTTCATTATTGAAATGCTTTTAAATCACTTATAAAGGCTTATAAAGGCTTTATAAGGCTTTACTTGTGGCAAAGAACATGTA
>NW_026856446.1:0-17041 GCF_026571515.1 Ruditapes philippinarum
TGCCTTGACCCATGCAAATGACACCATCTCATGGTAATAAACATTTGTACGCATGAAGATAGGCTCTTCAAAAAAGAAAAGAACAGATATGGTAATAATGTGACATCATTAAATAGTACTTGGGATGCAATTTATGAAAATCCGAAACAGGATTTTATGAACAATGCTTAGATCTTATCCAGATTTATCTCTTCAACACAAACCAAATTTAGCCAAAATAATCTTGATGTTCATTTTCCAGATTTCTCGATATTTTCCATTCTTTAAATCAAATATCCTACTTTTATATACACACACATATAATATATGGAAATGCAACTCAAATACCATTCATCCTTTTTGGAGATTATTAAATTCAAGATTGACCATTATAAACAATGTATAGAAACAATCCATAAAACTCACTAAAATCACACCTGCCTCTTATGGCTTTAAGCCATATGGAAGTTTTTTCATGATTTAGCATATTTCTTTTATCTTTAATAACACCGTTGAGTTTTTTTCTCTTTATTTATTTAGAGCTTTACAAACACAAGCATTTATTCTGGAAATTCAAAGTTAACGTCTTTTCCTGTAAGTTTCTTGTACACAGCTGTAAATGTGTCCAACTGAAACAAAAAAAGAAAGGCATTATAAAAAGTACCTACACAATTAGATTTTTTACTGTCTGTTTCTCATTAACTAGATCATCAATGTGTGCATTATCAGATATGTATGACATCAATTATAAATCAGTCATATGCTTGTCAAGATTATTCATCATATAATGCTGCTTTCACTGAATTAATACTTAAAGGTCAACAGCCCTGTTTCCACTCTTTTATGTCAGTTTGACATAAAATAAACACGGCACAACAATCACAAGACCACTATTGAAATCAAAAGTGATTTGTCTTTACTGCAAATATAGAGCCAGATCACCATGCACATTCATGCAGTGTAACCAGGCTCAATACTGTTTGGACTTTCAATGGTCTGTTCCAAATTCAAAGCTTGGCCATTATAAGGCTTTTTTTCTTTCTTTTATAGCAGTGGCTGTTTAAAGGCCTCTTCCCCTCTTGAAAATTCTTTAAAATCATGCAGTTTTCCCCAAAAAATTCTGTTCGTATCGTTTATTCTTACGCTATTACAAACTAGAAATGTGTCATCATGCCACGGATGCCCCCGCATGCAGCCAAAATTTCAGATGTTATAATATTTAGTTCCAAATTTGTTTGCACAAATTATTGTTTTCATTTTAAGTTCAAAGCCCTTTAAACTTTTCAATGTTAACACAAACCATTTTCATACAATGTTCAAGGCACTGAAATTATTCAGTCTTATCCTTTTGAAAATAGCATATTTCATATTTGTAGCCAAAATAATGGCTACATACATTTCCACAAAAGTATGTCAGTGCTGAAACTGAAAGTTCAAAATTTTATCCAATATTCAAGAAAGATAAGTTTGTCCAAAATCATTGAACCACGACCAAATTCAAACTTAAACTGTCTATTCCTAAGATGTATCTATATTATTTTCAAAGTGAAAGGGACATAACTCTGCCAAAAAATCATCGAACCATGACCAAATTCCAACTTGACCTGCCCATTCCTTTGACATATCCATATGTCAAATTTGAGTTGAATATGTAACACTGTTGGGTAGATAATGAACAGAAACTGTAAATTTCATATTTTTTTCAAAGTGAAAAGGGCATTACTCTGCCAAAAATTATTGAACCATGACCAAATTCGAACTTGACCTTGGCATTCCAAAAAAATATCCATATGTCAAATTTGAGTTGAATGTGTTGTACTGTTGGGGAGATAATAAACAGAAACTGAAAATTTCATATTATTTTCAAAGTAAAAGGAGCATAACTCTGCCAAAATTCATCGAACCATGACCAAATTCAAACTTGGCCTGTATTTTCTCATGACATATCCATATGTCAAATTTGAGTTGAATGTGTTGTACCGTTGGGGAGATAATGAACGGAAACTGAAAATTTCATATTATTTTCAAAGTAAAAGGGGCATAACTCTGCCAAAAATCATCGAATCATGACCTTATTCGAACTTGACCTGTATTTTCTCATGACATATCCATATGTCAAATTTGAGTTGAATGTGTTGTACGGTTGGGGAGATAATGAACGGAAACTGAAAATTTCATATTATTTTCAAAGTAAAAGGGGCATAACTCTGCCAAAAATCGTTGAACCATGACCAAATTCGAACTTGACCTGTATTTTCTCATGACATATCCATATGTCAAATTTGAATTGAATGTGTTGTACCGTTGGGGAGATAATGAACGGAAACTGAAAATTTCATATTATTTTCAAAGTAAAAGGGGCATAACTCTGCCAAAAATCATTGAACCATGACCAAATTCGAACTTGACCTGTATTTTTTCATGACATATCCATATGTCAAATTTGAGTTGAATATGTGCAACCGTTACTAAGATAATGAACGGAAACTGATGATGACGGAATGACAGAATGACGGAATGACGGAAGGACGGAATGACGGAAGGACGGAATGACGGAAGGACGGAATGACGGAAGGACGGAAGGACGGAACGGGGTAACACTATATGCCCCGGCCATTACATGGCGGGGGCATAAAAATACTTCATATTTTTCCAACTTTGAAAAAAAAAAAAACCAATAAACAAATTCAGCAGGGCTCAATTTAGGAGAGGGTTAATAAATTGAGGTCAGAACAGATCATCAGCATTATTTATCAGTTATATGCTTGTCTATATATGCTCATCATATCAATTTTCCCAATATTTCAAGTCCAGATAGTGAAAAATAAGTCGCAGTTATGATATTGAAAAGAAAATTTACAGATTATCATTGCATTCATGTCAAAATGATCAGAACAAATCATCAGCAATGTTTATCAGTTATATGCTTGTCTATATATGTTCATCATATCAATTTTCCAAATATTTCTACTTACAAAATGGAAAAAGAAAATTTACAGATTATTACTTAATTCACGTCAAAATGATCAGAACAAATCATCAGCAATGTTTATCAGTTATATGCTTGTCTTCAAATGTTCATCAGTTCATTTTGTTATTTCATAAAACTATTAAGGATATTGTTAGTTCAAAAATATTTTGCTCTTCTCAGTGTAAGAAATTAGGATTTGAATCAACTAGGCTGGTCAGACTACCAGATTGGAATATACACTAGCCCAAAAAACATTTCACTAGCATTATTCATTTGTTCAAAACAGTTGTTTATATTGCCTCTGAAAATGCAGTAGTCTGGTCGGGCTTGTTACTGTGAAAAGTTGGTAGCCCGAGGAGAAATTTAGTAGTCTGGGACTATAGGACTACTGCTAATTTCGAACACTGTCTTCTTGTCATTTGTGATGAAAGCTTGAATCTGATTTTAACCACTCCAGTCTTTCAGGAAACCTGGTTATTAGACACATTTAAGTTCTTTAAAAGGGTTCCTAAGTTTTATTTAGAAAAATTAACAAAGGTTCTTCTTGGTGATGCCTATATTAATTATCTACTTCACAAAGTTTTAACCTCCAGTTGTGAAGTAGGTAATTATTATTTAAATGTTTCCAGAATGATTTTATATAGTATTATAACACTACTTTTCAGGAGCAGGCAGGTTTGTTGGGTGGAACTGACCTTTGTTAGCAACATCCCTTCAATAATTTGAGTTTCTTTTACTGTATATCATTTATGTTTAGGATCAGAACAACATATCAGCACTGTTTATCAGTCATATGCTTGTCTTTGTTTGTTCATCATTTCTTAGTTAACATAACCTGTGTAAAAACCATAAACCTTCTTTCTGCTTATATAACCTGTGTAAAAACCATAAAACTTCTTTCTGCTTATATAACCTGTATAAAAACAGTAAAACTTCTTTCTGCTTACATAACCTGTGTAAAAACAGTAAAACTTCTTTCTGCTTATATAACCTGTGTAATAACAGTAGAACTTCTTTCTATTAGCCAGCCGATTGATTTTCTCGATATATAAAATGAAAAGTCCTGATTCCCCCCCCCCCCTTTATATATTTTTTAACCTTACCACTTGAAATTTTGAGGTGTTTTTTTCCAATGAGTCCAAGTTTTTACACAGTCCATAAAGAATTAATCAAGAACGTTTTACCCTTAACAAGACAAAACCTTTGATTTACATGACACTTAATCCCCAGAAAGAAAGATTTTTTTAAACCTTTTCTAGAGTCCAAATGATTACCAATTAAACATGCATGTTAATTACATCTAACAGACTTTGTATGCATTCCTATGTGCAAAAATATGTATAAGCTGGTTAAGTTATTGCCCTTTCCAATAGTTATGCCTTTCAAAAAGTCACTTGCAAACTTCGACAGCTTGAATTCTGGTCATTTAATTAAGACCGATACACAAGTCCAGATGCCCCGGAAATTCTTACGCAAGTCTCTTTCACTTTGATTTACCAAACTTCAACTATGCTTGTTATAATCCTCAAATATTTCGATATTACAATTGCCCATAAGAGAATAAGCCTATGGAATAAATGCTGGCAGTAACCTTGTGGATTAAGTAAGGGTGGCCAAGTGGTTTAGAAAAGTTGCAATATGGTTTATGTAACATTGTACTTTACCCCTTAACAAAGTAAATATAGGCCCTATTGAGAGCACTTCATAAATCAAAAGTACTGACAAAACATAGGAACAGGATTTCAGAGTGGTTCAAATATTTTTTTTTCAGATTTCATCACAAACTAAAATAGGTAAGCTAAATATTTCTCTTATATTTCAAACACTTCCAGACAGTTGAGTACATATATATATATCATAAAATTTTCCTCTACCTTGTGCTCAATATTTGTTTGTTGTGTTTTCTCTAAATGAACCTTGATGAGTCTTGAACCATCCAACTTTATTCTGATACGTTTACCAACAATCTCTGATGGAAAGCAAAGATCATCCAATATACATTCATGTACAGCAGTCAATGTGCGGCTACAAACAAAAAGGTAATTGTTTATAAAATACACATGTATCCAGCAATTAAACAGGAGATGCTAAGTTTCTGCAAAAGTATAGAGATTTAAATATGTTCAGCTATTCTGAGTGCTTGATAGTAAAACAAGAGCCTGGATATTTTAGAATTTTCCAAGTTAACAAAGGGCTTTAATTCTTTCAAAATCCATGTTTATTTATTGACCTTAAACAGTGTCAATGTGCTCTCAAATAAGTGTGTAATGTTTCAATCCATTCCCTGCAGTAGATTTGGAGATACCAACCTACACTCAAAAAAACTTGCTGTTGCAGACATCTGGGCAAGTACAATAGCTCCCCTATTCATTAAATAGTTGAGCTTAACAGAGCTCCAGATAATTTTTTTGGCCAAGGGGTTTTTACCCCTCAAAATTTAGAGTGAGGGGTAAAATGCAAATTCTGAAAAACTTAAGGGGTAAAATCTGTCAAAAAAGCATTTTGCATTTTTTATAAACAAATTAAACTTATTGTTTTATTTGTTTGTTTGTTTATTTTCTTTCTTTAGAAAAACCTTTACAAATTAAATACTGATTTAATGTGAAACAATACAAAACATGCCATGTAAAGTCATACTTCCAAAGTATACTGGAACTCAAGTTTAGGAAACACAGCAAAATTATCAGGGCTTCCATTTTCAAAATTTGGAAGTCAAAGACTTCAAAATCTCTGATATTGGAGGTCACATTATATGGGTAAAGAAGGAAAAGTATTGATTTTTGGAAGTCACAGGACAAAATGATAGAGTAAATGACTCCCAAACTTTCACTAATGGAAGCCCCGAAATTATTTTATTTTCTAGGAGTCAATAGTTTTCTTTCTTTATTTCTGTTGGCATGTACCTTGTCATGTACTCCAGTTTGAACAATTATAGTTGAAATAAGAATTAAAGAAACATAAAGAAGACTTTTTATCTTTCCTTAAAAAAGTATTGGTCTGAGAGAAAATTGTCCGTAACTGTAGACAGGGTACGAAAATATTGAGTACAAAACTGCAGATGAAAAACATGTTATTTTGTTCCAACAACAAAAGTTAAAGAAATTAAAATATATTTTTGTTTATATTGAGGCATAAGCATGTTAATAAGATGCCTAAACAAACGTAATACTGTGTTAACTCCTACGATGATTATCTGGCAAAAATTTATATCAATAATTTCACAGGTTGATTTCCGGGAGTTACCCCCCTTCCGTATTTCCTGCTACTTTCGTTTTTAACATGCAGACTTCCCGAAATACGTCGGTCCGACGGACATGTCCGATAAATTTTGATCAGGTCCGACAATTTTTTATTCCTGATCGGTCCGACTGTCCGGCTTTTATCCAAGCCGCATGTATACAAAATGGCGTCGCTAAAGGTGCCAAACCTTGGAAAAAACGAAAATCTACGTCAGAAGAGTGCGCAGAACAGCAATAAAAGGATGAAAAGAATAGACCTGAGACAAAATTTAATGAAAAATGGAAGCAGAACCATGAATCATTGGTGTATGACAGGGAGGAGATGAAAATCTCCTGTACGGATTGTGCCGATTTTTACGGCAAAAAAATAAAAAACAAAAAGTGTCTTAGAAATACAAACACAAGTTTTTCGTTGATTTTGATCAATTTTATTTGGTCCGACAGATTTTGTTTCGGTCCGACAGATTTTCATGGTTTGTCAGACCGAATGTCTGACAGTTTTTTTCAACTTTCGGGAAGTCTGAACATGCGTTGTTGACAACAGAATTTTTAGTTTTCAATGCAATAAAATGGAAATATATTTTATTTTTATGCTCAAAACATTTTCTTTCTACATATCAAATGTTTACACTTATATTCTGTCACGCATACATTTTGACATACGAGCGTATTTTCATTTTGTTGTGCGTAACTGTGACGCACGAATTTTGAAAGTGATGCGTATTTTAGATTTTCTATGCGTATTTTACGCTTATACGCACGCTATCTGGAGCTCTGGTTTAATATTTATAAATTTTAAGCTCAAGAGGATCAAAAATCTTAAATAAGTCTGCCAAAGTTATGCAACTTGTTATATTTGATGCTGCTGATAAGGAACAACTCTTCCATGTTTAACAATAACCTCTTTAAAAGTAAAGAAAATAACTTGTATGTTATTGTCATCACATATCAACTATTTGTTAATACTAGAAATGATTGAATTGAAGAACTAAAGAAAACACAAAGAAAAAACAAAAGAAAACACTAAAGAATGTCCATATTGTGGGGATATGAGGAAATCACTTTACCTCCTGGGTCTCTTTTGCTTTTGCTTATTCTTGGTTTTTCTGGTTGGTTTTGGCAGTATACGCCTCTATAATAATAAGAAACAAATCATATTTTAAGCAAAATTGATTGACCCAAAGTGCAAATCTGAGTTTGAATAGTAATGTTTCTCAAATCAATCAATAAATTTGGTACCAATTCAAGTAATAATGTTACAAAGCAATACAAAAATCATAACTGTAAATTTACATCTTTGCATCTTTATGCTATTAAAATTCTTCGACAGAGTGCAAAGGAAGCAGCTATTACTGCTAAAATTGTTTGCATATACACAAGTGCAACATTGTTTGCATATATAGAAGTGTAACAGTTCAAGGTCAAACTGGTACTCCTTAATATTCATTTATTGCCAGAATAAATACAACAAATAAACCATAACTCAAGTCAACATACTCATTATTTTGTAAGACATTTTAAGTTCTCTATTCTTCTAGCTCAGATATTGTCAGTTACTTGTTTCTTTTAGCCTGTTGCTTTTTTTTTACATCTAAACCAAGAAAAACTATCATGAAGTATTGTTTTTAAAAAATACCACACGCTTTATCATCAATATAAAACTTCATATATATCTAAGAATATTGTCTATCAATGAAAATGCTATAGATAAACTTTTTTAAATAACAATTATTTCTATAACATTCATGATATAAATTTCTGAAGAAAACTTGTTGTAATATTCCAGTAATACTTGCAACCTTTTTTGTTCAAATTATATTTTCTGATCATATCTTGGCCCCCATAAAAAGGGGATAAAAGATTTTCTAACATATATGCATCTCCTGTTTGCATATTTTCACAATGTTTTCAATAATAGTTGCAACTTACAAACCTGTGCAATGAAAACTACATGTTTTCCACTGAACTTCTTTTCAAGTTCTCTCACCAGACGGGTCTGGATTTTTTGGTAGCTTTTCAACTGTGGTACAGCACAAAGATAATTATGGCCTTCTTGCCAGCAACATCGATCTCCTGTAAAAATCAATATGTTGTGAACTGTGAAATTATAGGCATAAGTCTGCAACATCTTCATGACATGAAAAAAGGAACATGAAACTGTCTTTTCTTGAAAACAAGTCATTTGAAACAATATAATTAGATAGATTTACAAAAGTTATTAAAATCAAGTTTTTTAAATAGTAAAATGATAACACTACACTTTTAAACTTATTCATAGAAATCTTTTATGCAACATAATACTTTATTGATTTATTTCTAACAAATATAATATATTTAATCTTGCTGCTGTAATGTAAAGTTCTCTCAACTGGGCTTTTGAGATCACTGTTCAATCTCCAGCTCTAGAGAGCCTGCAACAGAAATAAATAAATCACTATAAAATCATGACATAGGGTTTAGAACATTCTGTAAATAAAGAAAATCCAAGAACTGTTCAAATATCTCACACTTCATCTTAATGATGCCAACTTAAAAATCGCACTTGATCAGTGATAATAAGCAGATGCAGTGGGTTTTTCCCCACTTCTTTTGGAATGGTGCAAGTACTGACCAAATTGGCCAAAATGTGTTATTTTGAATTGGGAATTTTAAATAATATCCCAGGTACACCTGGGAATTTGTTTTACCCAGAGAAAAATGACAATTAAGCAAAATATACACTTAAAAACCATGTTTATTAACAACTTTAAGTGATTTAAGCGAGTACAATAAAATGAGTACAAAAATATTTTTAGATCTGAAAGCACAAAATGAATTAGGTATGAATATTGCTCATGTGGTTGTACTTGTTTTTCTCTTGCAATATGGTCCAACACATTTTAAAATCGGACTTATAAGAAAATAATAAAAATAAACTATGATAGATTCTATTTACCTGAGATATTGAGGACTCGAACTCATCAGGCTTTTCACCCGGAGGTTTTACAATCTTAGCTCTCGCCGAGTACATCTGAAAATAAAAGCAATAACTAATGACTAATTTTGTACTTTTAATAATTCAGGACATTTTCACCCTAGCACCGGGGGTATACAGAAGGCTGCAGTTCCCATTTCCAATCCAAAATAGCTTTTTCCCCAAATTCAAAAAAAGATATCTCAACACAGGGCTTTTTTTCACAAGTTGGGGAAGCAGCCCAGCCCTTAATTTTGGGGAAAAATTACATGGTATATTTGCAAAAGGGGAAGAAAAAACTTGATGTAAATTCAATATTTGGGGAAAACTGCATGATTTTAAAGAAATTTTCTTTGGGGAAGCAGCCCTATACCGGCCCCTGTAATAGAGGGTAAAAAGGCCCTGCAACAGTCAAATTTTATGAGAAATAGTGAACTGTTTCGACTTGCTTCTTTCCCAAAAAAGCTAGGAAACATCCTGTAATTTAAATCTATTTGCCTTGAATTTTAATGAAATTAATATAAAGTGTACAAAAAATTATATAAATTACATTTGCACTGATTCCTATTGGATACCTAGGTAAAACAGTGCCAAACCCTGCTACTATAACAAGTCAAGCCAATATCAGTGTTTCTGCCAGCTCTGATTTTCTGAGGGGTCTTTTATGACCCCCTGTATGATATTTTAGGGGTCATTTCAAATTCATAAGGGTTCATGCCAATAAATTTAACAAAAATGTAAAAAAAAAAAACAGGTAACACTTTATAAGTTTTTATTTACAATATTTTGTATATTTTTTCGTGAAGAATTGGTCAATCTCTGCTATTTTGGATTATTTGTCATCCAATAATAACGCTGTATTTCTTAAAAATTATGTGTGTGTTAATTTTCATAGAAGAAAGAAAGTCGAATACTATATTGAAATTTGTTCATAGTCGCCTTCTATTTTTCATAGTGCTTCATAGTACCGCCTAGTGACGTTAATCAAGGCCAAATAAAGCTTGACACTAAATATGTTAGTGTTCATCCTTAGCTGTTTTACAGAAATTAGAAACATCTCCTGTCGCTATCGCTCCCTTCGAAGTTTCTAATTTCTTGTAGAACAGCACAGATGAACACTAACATATACGCAGACTGCATTTTCCAGCAGACAGTTATTCGTTCGCAGAATTATGACTTTTACAAAAATAAATAATTTTGTCTGGCGGCTTTCAATATATGCAGTAACGTATATAAATGCAAGCGTTTATTAACTAGTTGAAATGGCTAAATGAACGCCGGACCACAGGACCCGTAAAATTTCATTTCTCATTAAAATTATAGTGGATGCCCACGGTAAACATTCGTACATTTTATACTGAATTGACGGTTTATAAGTCTGTATATCTGACTTGTGTTGAATTCTTGCAGTCACAAAATAGCGCACTAACTAAATTTCATTGCGTCATGGGCCTGAAAATAGTGCAGCCAAAAACGCAAAAACGCCGCTCTGGCAGAAACACTGCAATATGCGGATATGTTGAACTACCAACACAATTTATAAGAATTTTCAAGACAAGTTTTTAAAACGATAAAAATATTCCCCTAGATGCATTGAACCCAGGTCTAGGATTTCATGATATTTACGGCAGTCTGTTAAATTTTTGGACAATCCATTAATTTTTCAGGTTTTATATTCATAAAATTTACAACATCAAGTGAAGGAAATAGTAAAAGTTTGTATACAAAAAAACTCAGGTTAAAATGAATGAGGTTACAGATTATATGATTAAAAATGTTAACAGTCATTGTAAGATTCAGAAACAAATTTGAATGACTTTCAATTTTCCACTTTTAACAAATATTTCAAAATCATCATACAAAGATGGAAACGCACACCAAAGCATTTTAATACAAACAAGTCAATAAAACAAACTTATCTTAAGCTGCGGATTTTAATGTAATACTAAAAAACCCAGCAAATTTTACATTGGTATTATAAATTTATGGACCAATCCATAAATATCATAAAATCCTAGAACCTGTTCAAAAGAATTAAATTTTGATTTTGTTTTTAAAATGCTATTTTCTCTTCTATTGAGTCTAACTTATTTAATTTGGGTGCAGTGAGTGACACAGACCTATGCCAAGGCAAATTGATACAATGGTCGATTACTAAATTTCATGACATACTTAAAATACATAGGGATTTACTGTTTAATCGCATATATGCTACTAACGTTTCTCTTACAAAAAATTTAAGATTAAATGACTGCATGTTAGATATGAAATTTAATTCGGATCATAAATCAAAACATAATTCAACGGGCAGCATTTCGTTTCATTGGATGAAAAAGGCTCGTTAGGATGGCATCAACTGGCGGCCCAGAAAAGTCAAATGCTCACCGAAGAAGTGCACGTCCGGATAGTAAAAATATATAACCATCATTGTTGAGGCATAGGAATTAGTAAAATAAATCATGTGTTTTGCTGTTTCAGGCGGATTTTCGAACAAGGTATTAATTGTATGTACCTTTCTGTATTGGGATAACCGGAAAAGGAAAGTTCACTTGCCAATGAGACTGGAAACTCAATAATCCTTTGGAATAAAAACATTACCGTACTTTTACCGGACAAAATCCCTTAAAAACTTCGGATGATAATTTAAAAAGCAGACTTGATAGTTTTTTTGTTTGTTTGTTTGGGGTTTACGTCAACACCGACACTACGTATAGGGTCAAGTTTCGGCGACGTTCCGCTTTACTGGTGAAAGAAGACCTTCAGATGCCCTTTCCGTGCATTATTTTCAGGCATCGAACGGGCACCGAGTAGAACCACCGCAACCCGTTTCCGTAAGCTAGCTGGATAGCTTCCTACATGAAGGAAACCAAAGGGTTCCCTTTCGGGGATTCGAACCACAGCGGGGAGGGGCAAGTTTAGTTTGAAGTCAAAACGACCCTTAACCACTCGGCCACGGAAACCCCCAAATTTCTGACAGAAACTAATATGAAAATATTACCAAATTAAACCTTAAAAAGAGAAAGGGGACTCAATATATTTTTTAAATAAAAGGCCAGAAAAACACTACTATCTAGAAAACATATATTTAGGCATCGAGTTGGTGGTTCTTATAATTAACGCTCTAGATAAACATTGTTAAAGTGCCGAGGTCATAAGAACTACAAATATTAAACCTATTGGGGGGGGGGTAGTTGTCTTCCCCAATATTGAACTCATTCAAGTCCAAATCAAATAAAATAAAAATGGCTTTTCAAAGAAGTTTAATTCTAATTGCTACCAACCAGGTAGAATTATCTAAGATGTCACGTTGTGGAAAGGGTAGTCAGACTAATATTCTCTCCCTACCAGTTCCTCCCCTGACGGTTTCCTCCCTGCACTGTTCTCTCCTATTTTGGGGAAAACCGTCTGCATATTTGCAAATAAGCAGACAGTTCCTCCACATTCTTATTTTTATTAAATTACATTATTATTTAAAAGTATTTCTTTTTTTCCCATTTTCTCTCCCTATTTTTATCACTTTACATGAGATGCAAATAAATTGGAATATTTAAAAAGTCAGTTTTGTTATTAGTTTCGAAATAATTTATAATACCGGAATTAATAATTTTTATTCTTGTGTAGTGTTAAATATATATTAGTATACTTTTGCAGTGCCAGAAATAAGTTTTTTCGTCCAAACTTAACTATAGTTGAAAAAGCAATTTATGTAAACATTTATGGCATTCCGTTCAGGTTCACAAAACTTGCTAGAGATAGCAACATTTAAAAACACAAAAGTTAAATGAGAAGAGTTAAAGAAAAATAAACACACCGCCTAATAATCTTTAAAGGAAAAAAAAGAAATTCTTAATCGATTGATAAATTATACAAAAAAAATTTGGGACCGAAACCTCAGCTGTCTTGCATTTGATATGTTTAACTAAAAAATTTACCACACAACTTTACCTAGGCCGCCGTTACGCCGACAGTATGGTAAATTTGTCGATATTTTAAAGTTATATGGCAAGGCCGCTTGACTTAAGATATTAAACACAATATGATTAACTGTTTTACACCGTTAAAGTGGACTTGACCACCGCGTCACAAATAATTATCCTAAACCCACAGTTAGATATAAATAAAGGGTATTTTATTATAAATTGATTAAATTAAGAAAAAAAAATATTTTAGTTGAATTGTTTAGATTTTAGATAAGTTGTAACTTTATTATCAATTCATATAAATTAATGTAGAAAAATAACTTTAATGAAGTATTAAAGAGGTTTAATTCATGTTTCAATTTTGTTACATTTATCAGCAAGCCAATAAATGGGTAAGTTTATTGTTAAAAAATTTGATATAAAGTTCAGAGAAAAAAAATATATTTATTGAAAATATTTAGACGTTAAATAAAATTTTGGTAACTTCATTATCAATTATATAAATTTAAATTAGATTTTTTTTAGCATACCAAAGTTAAATTATTTCTGATCTTTTTTTCATTTGCTTCACTTATTTTGTCTTTGCACTCTTAACTGAAAATTTTTCATGGCGCTGAAGCCAGACTTCGTAATTCAATTCATAATAAATATTTTCTGAGGCGTATTTGTTTATTTTTATAGAACCCCCAAAAACCCAAAAACCCCTTTTGGGAGCACCCTTCCCCTATCGTTAAGTGGGCGCGACATTTGGGTTATAAAAAAGGTTATTTTTTATTTTTTTTAATAAAAAAATGTTTAAAATTTTTTAAGCAAAAATGAATTAAAGAAATTTTTAAATTTCTAAAAAATTTTATACTTTTTTATAATGAAAAAAAAAGGGGTTCAAAACACCATTTGTTAAGTTTCTGTTAGTGGGGTAATTGGGGGGTTTTTTAATTTATTAATTTTTTACTCCCCGAAAACAAGGGGCTGATTAATTAAAAATTAAAAAAACAAACTGGAAAAAGTGTTGAGGGAAAAAGTATTTTTTCAAACTAGACCTTAACATAATTACAGGGGTCTAAAACACTGTCCAATAATCTGTATCTCGCAAAAAATGAAGGTGTTTGATAGGATTTAAAAAAAAAAAAACAAAAAGGGGCCATGAAAGGGCCCAAAGTTTGTTCACCCGAAATTATCCAAAAAATCATCCAAACCAAATTTCTTTGACAAAACATTCCCGACCAAAATCTATGCAGGTGAGTCAAAAAGTTTACAACCCACAGTTTTAACAAGGAAATTTTCCAATTTTTGAGCAGTTTCGACCTTAAATTTTTTTCCCCGGTGGGCCAAAAATTCAAATTGACCTAGAAACATCAAAAACAACTTTCAGGGCCAAAATTTCCAGGATACTTGGATCAAAACAATAGCAATTGAAGTTGGGTTAAAAAAAGATTTTTTTATTTTTTGCTCCGGTGACCTAGTTTAAAAAGCGATTTGAACTCATCCCCGCAAATTTCCCAGACAAGCAAACTGACCCGTTTGATGATAATTTGGGGTTTGAAAATTTTGACCATAGAAGTTAACAAAGGTTTTTCCATAATTTGGGGGGGTTTGAACCCAGTTTTTATCCCGCATGACCCCTGTTCGATCTTTATTTAAAACAAAAAAAACAAACTTTCAGGGGCCCCAAATTTAAAAAATATTTGGGGTTTACAAAAAGTAAACCCCTAGAGTGGGTTTAAAAAGATTTTTTTTTTTTTAGCTCCTGTGACCTGTTTTTTATCCCAAAGTCCCCTGTTCGATTTTTCCCAGCAATGACCCAACAAGTTTCCTGACCAATTTGATGAAATTGATCAAAATTGTGACCACTAGATGTTAACAAGGTTTTTTTTATTTTTTACTCCTTACCTAGTTTTTCATCCGAGATGACCATTTCGAACCATCCGATTAAATTACCTAGACAAGTCTTGATCAAGTTGATGATGATTGATCAAAAATGTGACCGCTAAAGTGTTAACAAAGGTTTTTCTATTTTTTTGCTCCCGGGGACCACTTTTTCATCCGAGATGACCCATGTTCGAAATCATCCAAGCTATCAACTAGACAAGCACCTGAAAGTTTTATGATGATTGATGCAAAAATGGGGACCCTGAGTGTTAACAAGTTTTTTTATTTATAGCTCCGGTGACCTAGTTTTTCATCCGAGATGACCCCTATTCGAATCTCCCCCTATTATCTAAAAAAGCATCCTGACAAAGTTTGATGAAAAGGGGCTAAAAATTGACCACTAGAGTGGACAAGGTTTTTCTATTTTTTGCTCCTGTGACCTAGTTTTTTTTCAAGATGACCCTGTTCCTCATCCAACAATTGAAAACAAGCTTCTGACCAAGTTTTTTTATGATTGGGTTTAAAAAAATGACCACAAGGGGTTAAAAAAAGGTTTTTTTTTATTTATAGCTCCCGTGACTACTTTTTTATCCCAATGACCCATGTTCGAACTCATCCGAGCTATCACCAGACAAACATCCTGACAAAATTTGATGTGATTGGGTCAAAATTGCTCTGGGGGTTCACAAGGTTTTTTTTTATTTTTTGCTCCCCTTTTGCTTGTTTTTCATCCCAGAGCCCTGTTCGAACCATCCGAGCTTTCAACTAGATAAGCATCCGACCAAGTTTGAGATATTGAGGCAAAAAGCGACCGCTAGGTGTTCACAAGAAATTGTGGACGGCCGGGCGGATTGATGCAAAAATGTGCCGCTAGAGTGTTAACAAGGGGTTTTTTCTAATTTATGTCCGGTGACCTTTTTTTCATCCAGATGACCCATATTCAACTCATCCGAGCCTATTATCTAAACAAGCATCCCGACAAAGTTTTATGATGATTGGGTCAAAAATGTACCACTAGATGGTCCCAAGGTTTTTCTATTTTTTTACTCCTGGGGGACCCTAGTTTTTCATCAGAGATCCCCTTTGAACTCATCCAAGAATTTATAGACAAGCTTCTGACCAAGTTTTATGATGATTTGGTTCAAAAAAGTGACCACAGGTGTTCCCCTTTTTTAATTTATTAACTCCTTTTACCTACTTTCACCGGGGTGACCCAGTTGAACTCATCCAAACTATCACCTAACAAAAAATCCTGACCAAGTTTGATGATGATTGGGTCAAAAATGTGCCCTAGAGTTTCACAAGGTTTTTTCTTTTTTAGCTCTTGTGACCCAGTTTTTCATCCGAGATGACCCTTTCAACTCATCCCAGCTTCAAATAGATAAGCATCCGACAAATTTGATGATGATTGAGGGGAAAAATGCGACCCGGGGTAGTGTTCACAAAAAATTTTTTGGGGCGGCCCCCAGGACCGACGACGGACACGGGCATTCACCGATCCTAAAAGCTCACCCTGAGAAAACTCAGGGGACTAAAAAAAGGGTTTAAAAATTTTTAGCTGATAAAAAAATAAAAAGCAGTTAATATCACACCATTTTTTAATAATCTTCATTAAAGAAATATTTTAATTGTCAAAACTTAATGATAATTACAGAAAAAATGGGGAGAAAAATGTCTGCCCAAAATTTTTAAATTTTTGGGGAAACCGTAGGGGGAAACGGTTGGGAAAAAGAACCGCCGGGAGAGGGAAATGGGAAGGAGAGAATAGTCTGTCATTCGTTGTGAAGGGTGCCGTGTTTAAACTAGTTTTTAATATAAAAAATAATACTGCAATATAGCATTTAAAAAAGAAATTTTAAAAGTAAAAAATAAAATATTTGAAACATGCTAAATTTCCTTTCGCCAAAACAAAAGATTCCTTCTGTGATTAATGTACTACAAAAAAAAAAAGATCACTATTTTAAAAAATATGGTATAAAAAAAAAGCCCACTAAGAACACCATTTACAGGTTCCAGCCTGAACAAATACATTACTACATTGAAAGATATTTGGCGTATTTGATGATCAAATTAAGAGCAATTAAGGAAATTCCCGAAAAATTTTTTCTTT